>NC_057798.1:191398518-191438416 GCF_018294505.1 Triticum aestivum | reverse complement strand
AAGTGTGCATGGCTTCATCATAGAGAGGTGATGTGTATGGTAGAGGCCACCAACGATGGGGTGTGAGAGAGAAAATGCCCGTAGAGAGGGAAGAGAAGGTGTGTGCGCGTGAGAGGAGTCGACATCGAGAGAACGTTTTTGTTCGAGAGACACCAAGGAAGACTACTATATATCGATGGTGCATGTAGGCGGGAATTAAACAAAGGGATGGTCTTATTGGTTTCGGGGATATAGGGGAAGAGTGAGGGGGGGGGGTACCTAGAAGGAGATTGTTAAGTGTGAGTGTGTGTTTTACCCATCCAGGCGGAAGTTATGTGCACACAAGAGGAGAACGATTCAATGTGGTGGCTTTAGGGTTGAGGGTAATTAACTACGTATGGAGACATAGAGACCTTGAACGTGCATGTGTGAGAGGTATACATGTATACGTGGGATGTGTGTGTGTACACGCGCGCATGATAGAGATAAAAGAAAGAAGACATAAGTCATAAGATCAACGGCATGGGAGAGACGGATCGGTATGACAATATGCATGCATGTGAGAATGCAAGGAAGAAGGCCCGAAAATTGAGCATGTGTTGTTGTCTTTAAGAGATAGTGGCGTGGGCTGGAGCATGCATCTATGGTGAGCAGAGGGAGTGAGGCACAACGATTGTGCAAAAGAGATCAACCTATAAATGCATATGTATGGAGAGACATATATAGTGTGGGTGATAGGAAGCAAGACTCTGTGCGAGAAAGAGATGTGGACGGAGAAACTACAGATAGATACATAGATCGAGATGTAGCTAGAGGGACATCCGCTAGTTTGAGTGTTGGAGATGACCGCCGGGTGGTTCAGAGGGTGAAGTTATATATGTGTGTGTGAGAGAAAGATAAAAGGAGGGCACTTGACTGCATGCAGAGAGAAACATATGTAGTGTGCGTGATAGGAAGCAAGAGTGAGGGCAAGAAAGAAGGTTGATGGAGAAACAGATAAATAGAAAGATAAAGATGCTAGCTAGTGTGTGTTAGAGATAGGAGTCGAGTGGATCAGAAGGCTGAGTTATGTGTGTGGGTGTGAGAGAGATAGACAGAGGGTGCATGTGAGTCACATACAAACAGATACTAGAGATAAATGAGATCTCAAGAGACGGAGTTTTGTGTCTACGAGAGAGAAAGATATTTCACAACGAGAGTGATAGCTAGAGAGACATATGAGGGAACACAAGATATCTCTAGGGAGAGAGAGAGTGTGTAAGCAACATACAAGAGAACAATTGAGAAATATGAGACCCTGGGAGACAGAGTTTGTGTTTGTGTGTGAGAAAGAGATATTTAAGAGGAAGAGTCGTAGGTTCTCATATCTAAGGAGCGAAAGACATCTCTGTATGAGGGGTGTGCGAGTGGCACACATGGGAATAGTAGAGAGAAATGAGACCCCAGGAGACAAAGTTTTGTGTTTGTGTGAGAGAAAGGGATTCCACATGGAGAATCATAGTTAGAGACACATAGAAGGGAGCGAGATATACTTAGAGAGAGATAGAGTGATGAAGGTCGAGGGAGAGAGTACCGTCAGTGTGTTATGAAGATAAAAGATCATTGTCGACATACAGGTAGCACGAGAGATACCTGAGAGACGATGAACGCGTATAGGTCCAGAGAGATAGTCCTATATAAGCATGAGTGGTAGGTATATGAGACGAATATCTGGATTAAAGGGGATTCAAATATTTAAACTGGAGATCACGACATCGATAATATTATAACACAAATTGGTGTATCAAACATGCATATTCATTTGAATTTGGGCACACGTGTAATGTTATATACTTTATCAATATTGGTGATCCATAGATTATTTAATTACAAACAATGCATGGTTTATATGCAATTAATGTCTAAATGGGATTACACTATATGTTGTGTGTGTGAACACATTATACATGTTTGAGAAGTAAAAGACCCCGCATGAAACACACATTAATTGGAGACAGTTAGCGAGGAATGCATACATTCGATTTCAACATAAAGTGGTTTCAAATATTTGAAAATCCAAATTGATGGATACAACCTTATGTATCTGAGATCATGCCATTTGTAAACCATATTTATGTATAAATGGTGTTGTGCTTTTGAAAGTATATATAAAAAAGTGATGTATATATTCCAATTGAAAATGGATCCCGCCCGAAAAAAATAGAATACAAACGGGATTCGAATTGAGTTGGCAAGGTAAACGTGCACTCTGCAAAATTTGAACGAATCGGGGAAAGTCGCAGTAACCGCCCGAAACCAAAATCTGCGAGATGGAAATTACTACTGCCTATCTCTGCCACGCAAAGCCTATATCTGCTGGATTTCTATAGGTTTTGATAGGGGTAGCTTTGTAATTTCACACAAACGTGACGTAACCGCCTCTCACCCGGATTCATACACGGTGGGCGCCAAAACACAGTGTGTCCTCGGCCGAAATCAAGTCCCTCCCCGATTCATATTCATACACGGTGGGCGCCAAAAACAAACTCTCGTTGGCAAATATTCGGTGTATGCAACATTACCGTCCTATCCCCAACCGACTAATATTGTTGTGATGTAGGAAATTTGAAACGGGGGCTAAGTTTATAAATTTCCTCACATTTGAGACAAGTGCGCCCTGAATACATGGTTCCCCCCTTCCTCTCTACCTCCCTTTTCCCCATTCGTACTCCGTGGGCGCCAAAACACCCTCTCCACCCCAGCCTCCTCCGTCCGCCGATGTCCGCCACCCCAGCCACCGCCGTCCTCCTCCACCATGTCGGAGCTGATACCCCGACGCAGCCATCCATTACCAGAGATCGACCTCTCTCATCCACGGCTTCGGACCGGGATCCTTGCATCCCGTCCTCTCGCTTCATCCCCGTCGTCGTCCACCTTGCCGGCGCTACTCCTACGACCGTCTCGTCCACCGCCCCCCGCCGCCACCGTCTACCCTCCTAGATCTGCTTCCACACCGCCGGCAGCCATCGCTACCGCAGCACTGTTGAATCCTCAGCAGATGCATACACGGCGCCGCACCAGAGGCGGTAATCTTTCGTATCTGCTCAACTTATTTATCACAGCAAGAAAATAGATCGCCACTGCTTTACTCTGATTTCTTGTCTTGGTTGTGAAGTTGTATTTGTCCGGTTTGCACCTTCAGATCTGCCATGGCACGCTCAACACTATACTCCCAATGCTTATGGTTTTCCCCTTTTATATTCCACACTAGTTAAATCACAATAGACTAAATTTCAAAATTGGGTCAGTCGATTTTTTAGAGCTCGCCGGAGTTCGCCGGTGCGAACGAAGGGGCTTGGGTTGTTGTGGGGCCTCGCCGAACGAAGAAAACTCGACGTGAGTGGGGGTGGGGCGGTGGTGGGATGTGGGGGTGGCGGAGGAACACAGGTGATGGGGGCTAGTGGTCGGGCCGGCGGCCCGTGCGGTGTTCTGTATGGGAAGAATCAAAGACGAGGAAGAAGAAGGGTTGGGAGACGTAGGATCTTCATCCAACCGCCTGAAATGGTTGAGAGACAACTTGGAGTTGCATTCTTAATGCTCTCTGGTTCATCATGTGTGGGCACTTCGCAACCAACATTTTATTATCCAAAATCTGCTTGCTCTTCTTTACCATGTTCCTCTTCCGTTCTTATTTAATATGTACTCTCTCCGTTCCTAAATACAAGTCTTTGTATAGATTCCACCATGGACTACATATGGAGCAAAATGAGTGAATCTACGTGGAAATCTCTACCAAGACTTATATTTTGGAACGGAGGGAGTATGATAGTAGTACAGTATGTTCCTTGTACTGAAGATGAGCAGGGACATTTGCAGTGTAGAGGTCTATACGGTTGGTTGTGATGGACACTTTGAGCCTCTTTGATTCGTAGGATTTTGTAAACATAGGAATAGGATTTGTAGTGGCATGCCCACTTGAATCCTATAAGAATAGCAAGGAAATCCGGGGAGTTGTGTCGCCTTTGAGAGTTACACTGATATTAATAGTATCGCACCTTCACTTGAAGAGAGCTGGTATCCGAAGCCTTTCTAGCCATACCAGCAATACTAGCACATATATTCCAGCAAGTTCCACTTTGCTGATTTTACTCTGATGCTTAAGGTTTTCCCGTTATATCTACACTATGATCTGTGTAGCTGCTTTGTGTCGCACTACCAGCAGTCCACTCTTGAAGCTAAACACTACAATGACTTACAAAATTGGCACCAAGGCATTGAGTGCAATTCTGGATGCAATGAAACTCATACGCTCCCCACCTGTTGACTCTTGTTCAGAATATGATCCTAATGACTCTTGTTCAAAATTGCCACATATAGAGAGACATCATGGAATTGCATTTCTTTGGGCGTTGTGATTCATCATGAGTGGGAAACCAGCATTGTATGCAATGAAGCGGAACCTCAAGAATATGCTTCCTCTTCTGTTCTTTAACATGTTCCTCTTTGTTTATTCTGTATTTAGTACATACAGTATGTTCCTTGTTAGGAAGGGGCGCATGGACATCTGCAGTCAACAACTGATAGAGCTGGCCTATACGTGATCGATAGGCTTTCAATTACAAGCGGAAATACAACACCATATTTTCAAGCCAGTTCCACTTTCGTGATTTATATATCGTGGTTATGGTGTACCCCTGTTATGTACACTATGATCTGCCTAGTTGTTGTGTACTCTTGTTATCATGGTTTGGCAATAAACTCTCTATATAGTATATTATGAACCTATCATCTGCCAACTATCCTTACTTCTGGAGCCTATTTTTTGTGTACTTGTGCCAGATTATATAAATGCACGCACCATATTACAGCACACATGAGCTCTCTCATCAGAATCCAGTGATAGCACACAAGTGTTTACAGGGGCGCCCCTATATTAGAATTCGTGCATCAGAAGAATATTTATGTTTTCATGGTTCTCAGATATTATACATAATTACAGTGAATATCAGAATCTGCGCATCAGAAGAATATTGTGGAACACTGCAATGACTTACAAAATTGGCACCAAGGCATTGAGTGCCATTCTGGATGCAATGAAACTCATACGCTCCCCACCTATAGATTCTTGTTAAGAATTTGATCCTAATGACTATTGTAACCTCGAGGAGTCAAAGGCAGATGGCCTGTCATGTTCACCCATCAAGGTGCCTGTTATAATTTGGCAAGGTTTTATTGATTGCGCGTATCTTGCATTTCTTCTACTTTGTTGCACCGCCATCTGCTTAGTTTACTCATCATATATGTCGAGATGACATGCCCATCCATTATTAATACATATTCCATCTGTCATCATACCATGTTTTTCCACTCAAATGTTCTTCTTGTGCATCAGACATCAAAAAGGAAGAGGGTGATTGCCGAACCTGAAGGAGCACGAGCAAAGTCCTTGAAAAATGTGGTTGTGCCGGAGAAATCAGACAGCACCCCACTTATATTGGCTGTATAACCAGTGACACAAAACGTAGGACCGACTCCAGCAGACTGTACCCATACTTCACTGGCCACACCACTAGCCCCACCACACAGGACCTGCACTCTAGCAAAAGGTATGCCGATTTCAGTTGCCATAGCACTAGCTGTACCATAGAAAAATCCCACTCCAGCAAAAAGTACAGCAAGTCCACCGGCCGAAGACCTACCCCAACTGCAGAGACGGCCAATTCCTAGATATTGGAACCCCATTCCAGTTATTCCCAGTTTAAAAGACAATGCTTTCAGTGTTGTTAGGGACTACGTGCATATATTCCCATCATGGGAAGATTATAGTGAAGACAAACACCATTTTCACATCTTCCTATCCCACTTACGTGTAAGTGCTATTATTCATGGTGATTATTTTCCTATTTTCTGCTGATTGAACACATCAATGACTTACATTGCATTGTTGTAAGTAGGCGAGGGTCAATCTGGATGGTCATGATGAGCAAAGCTTGCTTGCACTTTTCAAGGAAGCATTGCAGCAGTATCGGTGTTACCTGAGGAAATCACACTTTGATGGCAAGTATATAAACGAATTTCTGGTGAAGTCTCATGTGCCAAATTTAGAAGACATTGAATGGAAAAACCTTGTTATGCACTAGTCTCGTTCTGAGGATGAGGTACTGTCTATGATATCGCATGACAATTTGAACTTCTACTTTTCTGCATGTGCCTTACGGATCTTTTTTGCAGGAAATCTGCTCGAAAAAGAATTCTGGTTTGAGAAGAACAACAGGATATCGAAAATATGCTGCCCGCTGCTTTGCTCTTGTTAGTACCTGTTGTCCTGTATCACTGTACTTGCATACGTACCTGGTTCATTATGTGACAACAGTATGCATGATAGCTTACTTATCAATTGTTCGCTCCAAATTATCTGATCTGTATGAATGGTTACATTAGTGTAGAATATATCCAATGCCAATGAAATTTTTTAGCTCTGCATTGTTCTTGTAAGTACCTGCTATCCTTTATCAGTGTACTTATATTGATAGGTAGTTGTTCATGTACCATCACTCTGCAGCTTATTTTCCTTTGCCCTCCATTTTCTACACATCAGATCTATATTTACTCTTACCATAAGGTTGGATAACACCGATGGTATTGAAGAAGTTTAGCTCTGCATTGCTCTTGGTTGTACCTTTCGCCTGTATCGTTGTACTTACATTTATAGCTACTTGGTTATGTAGCATCACTCTTCATCTTATCTTAAATATTCTCCATTTTTTCTTATATTGTCACATCTATTTACTCTTAACAAAATGTAGAATAAAGGCAATGCTTATGAAGAAGATTCTGTGGTAAACTTCTTGAATTGCCCACCCCCCATCAGAATGGACAAGGTCTTTATAGAGCCTGCCTTCACCAATAATGTAAGTTTATCCTTCTCAAGTCTTCAAACTTTGTTGTGTATATTTGGTTAGGCATGACTGCAACAGCTGTTTAGTTTTGGTGTTTGCATCAAATTGCATGTTTAAAGTTTATTATGTAGTTCATAAACAAAAGTTTGTCCTTCTCAATTTAAGTTTTCAGTTGTACAACCAAGTTCCTTCTTCATGCCATGTAAATTAAACTATAAAGAGCAAGTGATCTTATTTTGCCAATCTGAAATGGGTAAATTGACAGCACACTTACCATTGATACTTATGAGTTCTTGATCTGTAATCCAGTGGTGTCGTGAAGCTGCCAACTCCTTCACAATGTCATTTCCTGCCATGTCTTGACCTGAACAATACCATATTGTGTTAATGCTATTTTAAACTGTGTCACTTTATTCGTCAGTAAGAAATGTGATGAATTGTCAGCACTGATACTTATATGTGCAAAACCTGTCATCTGTCTGCTTGTTTATCTTTCAGAGTGAGGAGGATATAAGTGTCAAACAAGTGCAGTCTCATCAGCTTGCTCAGCTGCTTGCGCTGCAGCTTCCGAGCAGGGCTAACCTTTCTTGAACTCTATTGAAGTGCTATCGGTTTTGTATATTATTTTGTCGGCGTGTCTAATTGCACTGGTGGCGATCTTTGATGCCCAGTGTATGTAATCTGCTGCCTGCTTGTGCTTTATTATCATAGTGGCAAACTTTGATGCCCAGTGGATGTAATATGCAGTAATTTCTTTATTGTATAGTCTAGGTTTTTTTTCTTATTCATGATGCTGCAGTTATTTTACTGTATATATATCCTATCTTTGCAGTAAAACCGGCCAAACCGTAAAAATTATGGTACATAATCGGGCCGTCATGCAAATCACTATGTATGATCCGCATCATGGGCCCCGTCATCTTGGTCCGTTAACAGGCCTAAATGTAAACTGGCCCACTAGTAGATTCGGGCCTTTAATAGGCTGAGTAAACCGCCGGCCCTATTTTCCTAGGAAAACTCAATGGGCTTTTAGGAGGCCGAAAAGTAGGTTGGGCCTGAAACGTGTCGAACAGCTCACGGGCCGGCAGCAGGCTGAGATAGACCCCGACCCATGATTGTGCCAATCAAATCATGGGCTTATAACAGACCAAAATTGTCTCGGTCCTTGTTTGTCCCAATCAGATTATCAGTTGTGAGCAGGCCGGATGCAAACGAGGCCGTAGTTAGGACCAACTATATGACGGGCTTTTAACAGGCCAAAATATATATAGGGCCGAAATGTTAAACGGGCCTTTAACAGGCCAAAACTAATATCAAGCCGAATTACTAAATGGCCCTTTATCAAGTGGCCCCAAAAGCATAGCGTCCAGTTGACGGGACGAATCTGCTATGGGCCATAATTTAGCCCAAAGCCTCTCAAAGGGCCGGACCTGATCTGGGCCATAATTTGGCCCAAAACGTGGGAGGCTTTTAACGGGTCGGATCTCATATGCCTCTATTAGGCCCGGAACGTGGCAGGCTATTAATGGACCGGATCAAATATGGGCCGGCATTTGGCCCAAAACATGGCAGCTTGTTAATGGGTCGGCTTACTAGTGTCATCAAAATCTTTTGGGCCTTTAGCTGGGCCGGCCCATTATGGGCGGCAGAATCTCGTGGACCTTTAGTTGTGCCGGCCCATTATGGTCCGCAAAGTATTGGGGGCCTTTAGCTGGGCTGGCCCGTTATGGCCCGCAAAATCTCGCGGGCCTTTAGCTGGGCCGGCCCATTATGGCCCACAAAAACTTGTGGGCCTTTAGCTGGGCTGCCCCATTATGGCCCGCAAAATATCGTGGGCCTTTTGCTGGGCCAGCCCATTATGGACGGCAAAATCTTGTGGCCCTTTAGTTGGACCGGCCCATTTAAGCTTTATGAGCCACTTTTGGGCCGGTCCACATGTAAACATTTCATAAGCACATCTCGGCCATTGGATGACTGACACCTCTGCCAACGGGGAGCTGACACGTGTTTCCTCCGGCCAATGATGATTTTACACATAGAAAATCCCCATTGGTCCGGGCTGTTAACGGATTATCGAATCCAAAACGGGACCCGATAGCTTAACGGTGTTCCGTTACGGTGGATGCCACGTGTCGGTCACCCTAGACGAAAGCACTTCTATGACGCGCGATTTATCGTCATGGAAGTGGACACTTCCATGATGATAATTTTGGTAATGTCATGGAACACTTCTACGACAGCACATGTATGACTATCTTGATTCTGTCATAAAATCGTCATGCATGTACATGCATGACAGAAAACGCGACCTACTGTGACAAACATGTGTCATCATGGAAGTGTATTTTTCTGTAGTGTCGCTTTGTGCAGTTGCACTGAAATCAAGCAAAGTGTTTCGCGTAGCGAAGCAAAATGTCACAATAGCAACAAGTTGAATAGATACCCCTATTTTAACAGAGGCAAAAAGGGAAACAATTACTTGCCGATAAAGGAGGATGAAACAAACGGTGACAGAAAGAAGCATCTAACTAATCTTGGATGGAAAACAAAGTAGGATAGTAGCATTCTCAAACGGTTGCATTGATTCATATTAACAGAGACATTCTCTTAAAACAACATTCGTTAAAAATGTTATTTACTTTTAATAGTGGGATTGCTTCAATTTTCCGACGGCATTCTTAGATTAACAACAACAAAATAGCTGTATGGGACATGCCAGCACCATGTGCATCCACACGTATAAATGGGTGATGCAGAGTATGTAGCCAAGCAGCATATATGTGTTGGTTCCGTATTTGTTCTCTTTGAACCTTTTTCCTATGTGAGGGCGGCAAATCTAGTCCTGCACAAACTACCCGACCCCCCAGTTTCTTTCCCTCTTCTACAAAGAGATCGGTTCCTTACAGATGTGTGTACTGGGTTACCCCCTTTTTCCCTTTTCGACCAACAAAGCAGCTGGATAGCCAGTCTATACTACTTTTCGTCCCTCCTTTCCTCATTGAACCACATCCTAGATTCATGCTCCAGCCCACCGCACCCTTCTTTCCTCTTTGAACCAAGACCTAGATTCGACTACAGATCGAAAAAGATCCACATGCAGCTAGAGCAACGATGGTTCCAAAGAAACTTATACCTTAGGGTCATCGGGATGTGGCAAGGCATGCGGCGGGAGGCCGGATCTGCCTACACTACGTACGGCAGCGAGGAAGAAGGGGTCGGTGGCCCTCCCACACAGGCGCTGGGTGAAAGAGAACAGCGCAGCCGGCAGTGGATTGCCTCCCTCGCCGAAGGTGTTAGAGTGAACGTTGGACCTCCTCCCCTTCCTGGTGCGACGGGATCCGGACACCTCCTTCACCATCTGTGAGGGGAGGGGGAGAGAGGCAAGAGGCCAACGCAGTCTTGTTTAGATCTGATGAAGAGAGGGCGAGAGACTGTGAATATAGCAAACCCTAGCAAAGGAACGTTGAGCCTCCAGCGTGTATATATATATATATATATATGTAGTGTGGAGAATGCAAACCCTAGCGAACAAGCGCTGAGGCTCCAGCTTATATATATATACTACTTCAATACAGATTGAGCTCCGGTGCCTTAACTGCACCTGCTTTTGGCTGTATGACAGGTGAGCCAGCCACATTTTGGGCCCACCTCTCATAAACCCAACGGCAGGTGCACTAAAGTCAATGAAGCTGCGTCCATATAGTACTCGTGTATACGGCTAATATATAGTGGAGTGGTTTTCTTATTCTCTCCATAACAATCGTTTTAAATTGTGTAAGTACGAAACAAAACTCTTTATTTAACGTACAGTGAAGAAAACTACTACTACTTCCGATGAACTAACGATCCACACGTCCTGGTCGCACTTCCTGTCCTTCACGTGCGGTACACTACCCTCCCTTAAGTGAACAACCACACATGCGCCAACTTATCGGAAACGTCTGAGAGTGTGTATAAATAAAAAATTTTAATTTCAATTATCAGAAAGGTTTGAGAGTATGTACAACTTGCCTTCTCTAATAATTATGGTCAAACTTTATAAAGTTTGACTTCAGTCAAATCTAATATGCGGAGTAAATAAAAATGGAGGGCTACTATGTCCATCCGGGTTTTTAGTCCACACCCTTTTTTAAATCAAAGTTAATAGTTGCACAAATAAAATTACAGGGGAGCTGAAGACAAAGTTGTGAGAAGGCTTATAAATCAATACAAAAGTTATGCTCTTAGTACCAACGTCGATCCTTCTTCGAGGAAACATTTTGTTCATAGCCAATTGTGTGATAAAATTGCACCAACGTGAAAGACGACTGCGTCTCCAACGCAACCAAGGTGAACTGACGAAGGATATCATCTTTGTGCGTAACAAGCAAAGAGCACTGATGGAAGACAACTTGTTTTTCATTGAAAATCGATCAGCTTCACCAGCCAATGCAACAATGAGGCGCAACCATGAGCATCAATAGGTCATCGTGGTGATGCATCATCCATTTGGCATCAAGTTTGGGTGAGGTGTCTATGAAGTTCGACAAATCCTCACTGTGGTCTGTTTCTTCTCAGTAATCAAGCTCAAGGAAGGAAGAACCACGTGGCAGAGGACAGTGAGGCGGAACAACAATGGCCATCCAATTTTGTGTAGTTCCACTAAAATTGAGGAAGACTTGCCCGGGTATGGAGATACGCATCGCTATTTCCAAAAATATAAAAAAGGGATATAGTGTTGTTACTTTGTTTTACAAGATTAACAATGACATCTCAATTGTCAATAAGAATTAATGAAAAGTACACCAACAAACAGAAGCATCATGATTATCTTGATGGGAACTAAACCAGGATACCCGAGAAAAAAAGCATTTCTTCATTTAACCCAGTGATAGTATTAGATTAGCAACAGTAATAGGAGCATATGGACAATGACCGCACAACCACCATGTACTTTTTGTCGAAACAACATGTATGCCTCCACCGAGGCATAAATCAGGACAACTTTTCGAGTGGCATTTCCTCTATAATAGTAGGTGATGTTGGACCAGCTGACTTACCCTAGCTACTATACATGGGGAGCTGGGGAGTAGTTGCATAGAAGAAAACCCGCACGCAGTGACCTGGGGAGCTGGACCAGTACAAGAAGTTATACATCAGGTGGGCGAGATGTTGTTTAGGCGGGCGGGCGGGATCTTCCCACACGAGGGCAATGAACAAGGGCGTCGAGGACCTTTGTCCGCGCCAGCGCCGGCTCCGAGAGGACAGTGAGCATCGGCTTCCTCCATCACCGACGGTGACAACGTCAATGCTGCACCTCCTCACCTCCCGCAGCGGACGGGATTCGGCTGGATCTATGACCACCGGTGAGGAGAGAGATAGAGTGGACATTGTCATCTTATTTTGATATGGAGAGGGTGAGAGAGCGAGAGGCGAGAAACTCTATCAAACAAGAGGCTATAATGGAGTAAAAATTTCTCTCCATAGTAGTGGTTTTAAATAGAATACGCGTGTTCCCGGGAAAAAGAAACAAAAATTGGCGGACAATTTTTTAACGTACCAAGAAAGAAAACTCGATCAAAAACACGCCCCCACTTCTAGGTCGCGAGAATCGTCGCGCACACACACATAGACATAGACATGCATATCCGTGTTTACGTAAAATTCCATTTGCATCTCCATCTCCAATCATATTTGTCCAACTGGCACACTATTTACGTTGTTAATTATATACGCAGCAATATTAATGTACAACATCTCTTGTTTGCGGGCATCCGGACCGCTGCCATGGCCGGTCCTGACCAACCCGAACCCTCTTCATCACCCGCGCATGATTCCTGCCCGAAACGGTCAGTGCCGCATTCATGCCCGGCCAGAGCAGACGCGACCTCTCACTAGCACCGGCATTGAAGCGGCGCGCCGGCTGAGAGAGCATCGCCCGCGCCGCTTCCTGGTGCACGCGACTGCTCCACGTTCAAAGGTCGCAATAGCCGGCCACAACATGCATGTAAAAAGTTCTTGGGAGTCCATGCTACAGCTAGCTGTCCTCCCCCAACTCATCAATCTCTTCCAGTAGTGCTAGTACTCCATGGCGCAATCCATCGACAAGCAGGCGGGAAAGTTATCGTATACTCGGTTTGCGATGAGTAGCATGTCGAGCGACCATGTGGGGTCGAGCTGTGGAGGAGGTTGAGACACGAACACGACAGACGTGATTTAAACATTGGTTTTGCTCGATGGCGCGATCCAACAAAACGAAACGTTGGTTTCTCTCCGTTTCCATTTTTTCTCCGGAAAAACAGAAACTTTCCACTCCATTTTCATTCCTATTCCAAGGTTGCCCCGTTACAACATTCCATCAAATACAAAGGAAAACTAACACGTATGCTGATGCATCTAAATGATTCACAGATCATAGCCAATATTTACTTCAAAACTAAAGACAAAAGTTGTGAGAGCGTGTACGAAAGAAAAACTACTGATGGGGTCACTACGACTTAAACCCTAAACCCTAAACAGGGTTTAATTTCCTGGCCACGTAGAACCTGTCGAAGGAAAAACGGCTGGCACCCTCGGATCATACGATGCTTTTGTGCAGTTCCACTAAAATCGAGCTAAGCATCCCTGATGGCAAAGATATTGAAGAAGTGTGATTAGAATAATAGTACTGGCACTAGTTCATGAGACATAAACTCATCACAAGTAGAAGCCGGTAGAAGTAGATAAATATCGACATGGAGATGGAGCTATGTGGGGAGCTGCGGCAGTGGAGCAAGCCGGCTCCAAAAGGAAGATGGACTACCTGGGACGTCGGTTTGTAGCTAGAAGGGCGGTTAGGACGCGGCATCGGCCCATACCGCGGTGACCCCTGATTGGGACTCACCGACTGTGGGTTTTCTCCCTCACCGATGTTGACCGCGTCTATGCAAAACATTGTTCCCTTCCCCCAGCCGCGGGATCAGGCCGGATATGTGACCAGCGGTGTGGCCACCGTCGTTCTATGCTTGTGAAGAGAGCAACCTAAGCAAGCAGACTTGTAGCTTAGGCTCCTGCTAGTGTATATATAGTGGTTTTCTTTTTCTCTCCATATCATCCATTTTATATTGCGTACGTGTCATTGAAGAGTGAAATGATGGTTGCTTCTTCCGACTAACTTACTGTGTGATTTGACTGCTCCTTAGTGGCCCCTACACATACTCCCCCTACGTGTATGCAACAGTCACACGTACACATGGATGCAAAAACGCGCGCGATGCCTTAATGCATGCATGTCCGAGCACACGACGGAACACACATGGTCACGCTCAAGTGCTCAAGCTACACGTGCATGCACACACATACTTAGTCAGGGTGAGCTAGTGACCGTATAAACACCAGAAAATATATATATTGAGCGCAATGAGCGTATTATGAAGTCCACTGACCGTATTTTTACAAATATACAGTGACAAACAATGTATTTATCTCGTTTGAAAATAAGCCATATTAACCGGAGAGGAGGCATTATGGACTAGCATTACTTTGTTGTGTCCCGTCAACTTGCCGAACGAGGAGAAGCTTGCAGGACGGGAGAAGCTTGCGCGCGATGGCTCGTAGGACAAGGAGAAACTTTTGACTAATGCAAGCTCTCCCTCGTTCAGGCGGTGGACGTAAACAGTTAATTCGGTGTCATATTGCCAGAAGCATACACTATACTAGTACTATTATTGTTCGACTTCCCGAAGAGGCGAACAGCCAAGCGCAAAGTTTACTAGTAGTACTAGTACTACTACTATAGTCTATAGAGGTATGTACTATACTAGTACTAGGAACCGGATGGAGGAGCGTGTGCACTCTTATTATAATTTTAAAATGTGATAAAGCAATCTTCAACACATTTGGTTCTCTTCGAGGGTTCTCGCATGTGATAATGGAAGTTGATTGCATGGAACACTCGCCACAATTCTCGCTTAATTCTGGCTCATATCATGTTACAAATAGGAGCACTTAGTAATATTTCCTCTTTTTTGTTATTCAGCATGTAAACAGGTCAGCAAACCTTGCAGCGCATCTTTGTGCGAACCATGCTTGCTGCACTTTGAATGTGGCCGAGAGCTGGCTTGACGAAACACCTCGCTTCCTACTTCTTTTTTTGCGGGGCACCTCGCTTCCTAGTGACCAGTGTCTTGGCTTATCGTCCTAAGAATGCTTATATATGAATAAAGCTCTCTTATTTACCCGGAAAAAAGATTAAGCCATATTAACCGGAAAGGAGGGAGTATGGACTAGCACTACTTTTTGGTGTGTCCCGTCAACTCGCAGAACGAGGAGAAGCTTGCAGGACAAGGTGAAGCTCGCTTACACCTTTTGACTAATGCAACCTACCCTCGCACAGACAGTGGACATGCATCAGTCCACTCGGTGTCAGATTGTCAGAGGCATACACTATAGTACCCAACATGCGGAGTACCATCATTGTTCGACTTCATGAAGAGGCGAAGAGCCAAGCGCAAGGTTTAGTAGTACGAGTAGTACTACTACTAGAACCGCATGGTGGAGCGTTTGTACTCTTATTTTTTTAATCTCTGATAAAGTACACATTTATTCCGGAGAAGGGTGGAAAACGGCAGCCCAACATGTAATGATGATATCGATCAACCAGCCATGCTCGAATATATCTTGGCCTCCATGCGAGCCCATCTGTGTGTTCTCGCTCCTCGTCTCTCTCAAGGAACGGCGGGTTAGCCATTTTGCCGTCAATTGAGATCGGTTTGCTCACACTCCTGTCCCACATGTCAGTGATATGCCAAGAGGTGCGTTGACCGACTGGCCATACACGTACTTGGTTTTGCACCTTCATACTACTCCTCCCTCCGTCACAGTTTACAGGGTGCGCTTCATTATGCTGCATTTCTCTCAATGCATTTCCACCACTAGAGAGACTTTAGACGCGATTGGTTTAATGCTCAATTAATTAGGGTGTGGTAACCGCAATCAAGTCCACAATTTTCTCTCGATGTACTACTACTATGGAGTGGAGTAAGTGCATGCATGTGTGTACCCGGGGTGGAAGCACTGCATGCATGTGTGTACACATTATTTCCTCTAGTAATAGATGCCGTGCTATAACTACCAATGCTATTTTTCAGGACGATCGCTAGTCGCCTTGGTCCCACAGATTTTTTTTCTTCTTTCTGAAGCACGCTCTATAAATAGTGACGGGTGGAGTAGTATGAGCGGATTCAAAGAAGAGCGTATTGATGGTTGCTTCTTCCGAGCAACTTATAGTGGGAAGGCGGGGCTTATGATTTGACTGCTCATTACTCACTATTAATGCGGCGCAACGACCGGGCTGAGTCTCCCATGCAGTTGTGCACTACCCCCTCTGTTCTTAAATATACTCTGGAGTATTTGTCTTTCTAGAGATTTCAATGAGTGACTACTCAAATATTTGTCTTTTTAGAGATTCAAATGGACTACTACATACAGATGTATATAGACATATTTTAGAGTGTAGATTCACTCATTTTGCTTTGTATGTAGTCACTTGTTGAAATCTCTAGAAAGACAAATAGAGTATTTAGGAACGGAAGGAGTACACATACGAAGCAAAATGAGTGAATCTACACTCTAAAATATGCCCATTTGAAATTTGTAAAAAAGACAAATATTTAGGAACGAAGGAGTATAATTTTGTGCATGGCACATGGACCCGGATGTTGAAGAGGCTTCTGGCAATGCTATCAAGCTTCCAACATTTATTTACATAATTGATGTACTATACAAATAATTTTCCAGCGACATGAAATTGTACAATGGTGTGAGCTTTCAGCTTTTGTTTCGTGTGTCTTGCCATCGATGCTCTTTCGGAAACAATAAAAAACTAACTTCCTTGCTAGTGCATCTCAATTATTAGCAGATCAGAGCTAATATTTACATCACAATTGAAGACAAAGTTGTGAGAAGGTGTTAAATTAAAATTGATCCATGCTTTCATTGGCAGCAACGTCCCCCCAGCTCTGTCTAAATCAACAAGGCATGTTGGGAAAAAAAGTAGCTGTCTGGAGCATGCAACATTCCGATCATTTTGTGCAGTTCCACTAAAATAGAGTTGAGCGTCCCTATTCCAAAGATATTAAGTGTGATTACGATAATAGAGGACTGCTTATGAAATAATAAACACACAAATAGAAGTAGGTCACCTTTGCAGTCTCTCTTAAGACTAACTAGTTGGAGAAGATTAGGCTCGGAGTTGGATGAGGAGGAGAGAGCAAAACCAATCTCCCTTTGTGCAGTCGCACTGAAATGTAGAGACGTTGCCCGTGTGACATTTTAGTACAACTTCACAAAACACTCTGAAGAAAAAAGTGATTTGTGCAGTTTACCAAAAGGTCACAATAGCAATGAGGTGAAATGGATAACCCTGTTTGCAAAAAAGAGGTAGAAAGGACACAATTACTTGCCAATAACAGTTGATGACACATGCAACGACAAAAAAGAGGCATATTCCTTGTCCTAAGGGAAGATAACAACACGGTTGTGTTTGTCTAAAACGGTGTGAGGACGAGATTGCAATATGGAAAGTATACCGGACGAGCTACGTTTTGGGCAAAGAACTATGGAAGATCCACATGCAGCAACGTGGGAAGAGGGGCAGTGGAGCAAGGCCGGAGGGGATACCTGGAGGTCGCCGGGATGTAACTAGGTGAGCAACGACGGGCGGAATCTGCCCATACTGCGGCAGCGAGCAGGTGGTGTAGGCCCTAGCGCGTCGGAGCTTGGTCAGAGAGAACGGTGTGTACCGCAGATCGGGACGTGCTGCCTCGGCGTCGTCGAACGGAGAAACGATGCACTTCCTCCCTTTCCCCCAGCGGACGGAATGCGGCCGGATCAGTGACCAACGGTGAGAGAGAGAGAGGCCACCACAGCCTTGTGTGAGATACTCTGAAGAGAGACAAACCAGGCAGGCAGGCTCCATTGTATATAGTGGAGCAGACTACCTTTTTCTCCATAAAAATCGTTTTATATTCTGTGTACGTGCCATTGAGCGTTATAACTTTATTTAAAAATAACGCGTCAAGTCAAACTTTGTTTCGTGCACGCGTGGTACACAACCTCCTAGGTAAAAAAACCGCTATAGGCGTTCAAATTAGCACGTGGGCTGCCATTTCATAAAGAAATGAGCTCCACCGTGTATCCGCGCGGGTGTGGCTGGGCACGAAGCGTGAGTACATGCACGGTGCACCTATTCTCTTCTTGTATACATACACCGCCTACGTGGGGTTGTGTGAGAGAGATACAAACCTAGAGAGATATAGTGTGTGGGTTCGTGAGAGTTTGGGGGGGGGGGGCAATCAAAAAATGTAACATATGCAATGTGTGTGAAATAGAGTCCTGGATATATCATATATAGAGAGGGGGCGATCCACGAGAAGAGAGTGGAGGTATCATCGGCTTGAGGTGTCCATAGAATCGAAGAGAGGGATGATGTGTGTGTGTGTGTGTGCGTGCGCGCGATTGATAAAGAGTGCCATCGAATTTGTGTGTGCCCACATCAAAGATATAGAGTTGCTGGCCTACTGGAACGTGAGAGGGGACATGTGCAGTTTGTCTCTATGGCATGGATACCTACCTACAACGCTCGACTATCGGTGTGTGGTGGGGGGAGAGGGAGGCCTAATTAACTATAGAGGTACAATGACTGGTATATGTGTGAAGGAGGAGAGAGGCCTACCTCATGTATTAAGGAGATCAATCTACCTCATGTATTAAGGGAAATCGATCGGCATCCATGCATATGTGTAGGAGAGGAATAAGGTTGGGAGAGAGACATAGCTAGAGTGTTGGAGGGGGTGGTAGTGGAGTTGCTTCTAACAAATGGTGGGATAGGCTTGCTAGACAAATGGAGGGCACGCCCACAATATCAATAAGAGAGGAGATGGCTGCTTGTTGTCTATGCACGTGCATGTGAGAGACGGGTCAGGAGGCATGCACGAATGATGAGGGGGGACGATATGGCTGTGGTAAGCAGGCGTAACTACATAGGAAGATCAATCACCCTTTGTTAGAGAAAGGAGAGACATAACTTGTGAGGTGCGTCGATCGATGGGGGGGATAGTTAAAGTCGATCTAGGTATATGTTGGGAGATCGATCGGTATACATGCATGTGTGTGTGTGTGTTAGAAGCAAATGAGGCACGGGGAGAAGGATAGAGAGAGAGGGATGCATCTAGGAGGTGGTACGAGAGGCATACTATATCAAGGGGGAAGGAGTGTGTGAGTACGAGATCGATGAAAAGAGTGGTGGGAGTGAGGCATGGACGGTGATAAGAGAAGAGGGGAAGCTTGTGTTTGTGCTAGGCACACCTGGCTAGAGAGGCATATCGATCGATGTGTGCCGTAAAGAAGGAGCTGGGAGGCCTACACACACCATGGGTGAACGACCTAAAGTAAAAAGACGAATTTGCGCGATTGAGCTAGAGAATGGTGAGGGAGGGTGAGAGGGATGCGGGCGTATGCATGCATGAGAGTAAGTTAGCACTAGCTACAAAGATAAGAGGATTGTGTGGGTGTAAAAGACGAATAGAGATCATACTTCATTATAAAAAGCGAATTCGGATATTTGAAGAATTTATCATAGTGTTTTAAACTGACGCATGTGTGAATATATATAACGGTGATACACATGGTGTGGTTATGAACATGTTATACTACATGTAATATATTTTATCTCTACTCTTATAAAAACGGAGTTGTTGATGATGGTGTGCCTGCCATCCTGCAATATAGGCCGTCTGATTTATATCTGGCGGATAGGAAGGAAACTATGGCAATTTTGAAAAAAGATACCCACACCCCTCTCCATATTTGCAAATTAAGCCCCTTGATCATGTTGATGTTCTGTGGAACGCATGGGCATCTTGCTAGTACTACGTATAATACATAGAACATTGATTATAATTTGGGCTAATGTGTGGCTTTTGCAGCTCGGGTCTAAATACTTGTCATAATGTAGGTGTCGGATATCGGGTTCTGGCAAAACCCTTAAGGTTCAAACTCTGGGGTGCGCACGAAGATCTTCTCCCTACCGATGCACGCCCCAAAACCTCGCCGCGAATCTAAGCTAGCACGATGAACAACACAAGGGACACAAGATTTATACAGGTTCGAGCCACCGTTGTGGTGTAATACCCTTCTCCTGTGTGTGGTGTGGTGGATTGCCTCTTGGGCTGATGATGAGTAGTATAGGGGAAGAATGGCCTCGCGAGGGATGTTCTTGTGGTGGTGTGGAGTTCTACTTGTCTAGGATTCAATCCGCCTCCAGATGAGATGCCTTTCCTACTGTGGTGGCTAGCCCTATTTATAGAGGCCCTGGTCCTCTTCCCAAATATTGAGCGGGAAGGGAGCCAACAACGGCCATTTTGAAAGGGGACAACTAGTACAATCTATCCTGACTAAAGGTGCTCTTCTACTACCAAAGGCACTGGCGATGACGCCGTCTTGGGCTCCACGGTGACCTCCATCCTGCCGTCTTGCTGGTCTTGGTCTCGTTGCACTGATATGGAAACCTTTGCTTGATGCCTCGGTACTCCACGCCTGCGCTTGCCCCCTTTGCACCAAAGAGGAAACGAGGACACTGCGCAGGCTGGCGCCCGCCTGGTCTTGATCGTCATGGCTTGCATCATGAGCACCTCGTGATGTACTCCTTGCCTTGATCTCTCTGCCTCCTCGCGACCCTCCCTGGTGAGGCCGCCCCTGAGGAGGCCTTGCACCGTCCGCCCCGCGAGGCTTGGCCCCTCGCGAGGGTCTTGAACTTGGGTTGATGAAGACGGGCCGTACTGGGCTGCTGGTTGAGCCACGCTGCAGGTCGCAGGCAGGCAAGTCTGGGGACCCCCGTTCCCAGGACACCGATAGTAGCCCCGAGGCCCAAGGCATGCTCGGACTTGGCTTAGGAGCGAAGCCAAAGGGCAAGTGCAGAGTGCCGCGGGCCCCAACAACCTGCAACCATGGTCGCCGCGTGGCGGTTGATTGGACGTGGGCGTCTCCACTTCCCCACGCTGCCTCGGCAACTGCCCGATTTGGCGAGTCCCTACTACATGCTAAAAAAGTCATCATTACCTGCGATCATGGAGGCCGACGGTTGGCCTCCTCCGGACTATAAGTACGGAGAGGCGTGAGCCCCTGTTGCTCATCTCTTCTTGCTCCGCCTGCTTCTTCTCCCCTGCTCCTCCTCCATCTTGACGCCAATGGCACTGATCCGCCGGTTCTCAGCTGAGGAGAAAGGAAACCCCCCCCCCTCGGAGGGGCCTGACCCGCTCCCGCCGAAGAAACGGACGGTCCCTGGCTGCCGTGATGAGGTTGCCAGGCCGGAGATGACGAGACCTTGGTGCGAGCAGCCACCTCCTGGGTTCCCGCTGCCCCTGCACGCCCGGGCCGAGGGCCCTGGAGAAGGAGATGACGAGCGGCGCCGGCCGCGCCACAGGCGAGGTCGACGAGCCATGGCGGTGCGCGCCGTCGCCCCTGGAGTCAATGCCGCGGACTCCTCTCGTGAGCTCGTGCTCCATGTTGTGATGCCTCCAAGCACCTAGATCCGCTTCCCTCCATTCTTTGCCTTCGAGATGCCGCCGAGGGGGCCTCTCGAGCTTTGGCTGTAGCACGCCGACTGTGGTGCCCCGGCAACCGGAGCGGAGGTTGAAGTCGTCGCTCCGGGCAAGGTTTACATGACCCGAGGCTGGGGCGAGATCGCCCGGATCTGCCGAACAGGGGGTGCCCTCATGATTCATTTCGAATACGATGGCGCCTCCTTGATGCTCTTCAAGGTATTCGATGCAGAAGGCCGCCGATTGGAGTGTTGCCCCAGGGAGGCAGCTAGGACATCGACGTGGCAAGGGCTAGGCCTGCCACCCGCTTCCCCAATGGCTCCTCTGGCAGCAGCGGCAATGCTTGGGAGTCCAGCGACTCTCCTGAGCTCTTCGCAACTCCGGAGACGAGTGACAACAGCTACGTGCCCTGGAGCTCGTGTCGTGCCCGAAGCAAGGCGGCTGCATCAAGCCGCCGGCGTGGCTGATCTGGATGGGGTTGGCGCCGGCCTCCCATGGCCCACTGTTGATGATGGCATCGGCCATGGAGGTGCGTGTAGTTAGGGTCCTTAGGATTCGCGTCTTTTGTTCCCTGCGAGGAATCGAGAAAACACCCCGTGGGGGCATGTAAAGGGTACGCGATTTTTTTTTGTTGATGTTATCCTTATTACGAAGTGGTGCAAATGCTCGCCCTGTCCCGGCTTGGTTCCCCCTTTCTAGCCTCGCGACAACTTGGTGCTCTATGCTGACAGGTCCTGGTCCCCAGGCAGGCTTCAGCCGTTGCTGGTATGCCAGGTCGCGATGTCGTGGTCAAGGCCAGGAGGTGAGCGGTCTGAGGTCCAGTAAGAGCCCCTGAGGCGCGATGCTCAGGAGGTCCCCTTTAGCGCTCAAGCAACCGCCGAAAGGTGAGAATGGAAGGCAACTTTGCCGCCACAGAGCCGCATTAGGTGGAGATTCTGTGTCGCATCAATTAGCTATTCTAGACGTGAAACTTATCTCGGAAACATGGAGTCGTTCCCTCGCGATGCACCGGACTTGCGCATCGGCAGCTAGGATGCGGCTGTGTTAGGTCCTCGCGAGCTTCCCCTCTCTTCCCCACACTCTCCTTAGTGCTCTACGTCCTGAGGTCCCGGCCCTCGAGCAAGCTCAGCCGCCGCTGGTATGCCAGATCATGATGCTGTGGACAAGGCCAGGGGGTGAGGGCTGGAGAGCCAGAAAGAGCTCCTGAGTCGCGATGCTCAGGAGGCCCCCTTTTAACGTGCAAGCGGATCGCGCGGGAAAGAAAGAGAGAGCTCGTGGTGCGACCCGCTATTGACCTCAGGAGGTTCCTGTAAACCAACATGAGAGAAGCACGGGTTGCCGTTATGACTGCAGGCTGGCCATGGTTGCTCCAAGAGAATGGTGAGGGCACTGAGGGCCTGGTGAGGTGACGCTTGCGGGGCTGCCGCGGGCTAGAGCTCGACCACTCAGATTTGTCGATGTTGCAGGGACGGACCCATGCACAAGCGTCGTGCCAGCGCGAGCGGCTCCAGAGGCAGGTGTCAATCGAGCAGGTGATAATCACATGCAGGTTAAGCATGATAGGCAAATCAACTTAGATAAAAGCAGGAGGGATACATACCATTGGGTCAGGCCCGAGCAGCTTGGGGATGATGCAGCCCGAGGGGCGCCCCCAGCGAGGTAAACTAAAGACATAAGCAAAAGGGATACATGCCGCGGGGATGGACCCACACGGCCTGGGAATGATGCAGCCCTGAGGGCGGTCCCAGCTGAAATGAACTCGAAAGATGTCACCTGGTACCGTTGCAGAGGAGGTGTTGGAGTAGCTGAAGATGCACGGTGAAGAGACCGACCCTCACGAGCCACCGGAGCCCTGAGCCTCGGGAGGCTCTAGGGGCCAAGGCGGTTCCTCGAGGACCATCTCCATCTCTGCCAGGACCGCGTGATGCTTGGCCTCCTGAGCCGCTAGAATGCTCTGCATGTGGCACTAGTGAGTAGCAGCCGCGTTTGGTAGGCCGAAAGGCATGCGAACATAGCTGTGCGGCGGACCCTCACAACGTCCTACGCGTGAAGGCCAGAGGCGCTCCTGAGACGCGGCTCGGTTGAGCCCTGGGAAGTCAACGCAGATGCGCAGCCCGCCATCCTCGCCTGTATGGGGAGCTACGCCAGGTAGGCGGCAATCGCCGCGTATGACTCTTGATTCCCGAAGCTCCTGAGTGGTCTTGGTGATGAACTCCTGAGGGTTGGGCCTTCCTTGCCCCATGCCTTCCTGAGGGAAACGTGCTGCGAAGCACGCCTCCAAGTGGTGCCCGAGCGCTTCCCTCGTGATCTTGGCAAAGTCTGAGGCCCTCCAGAAGAAAGCCCCCGAGCCCTGCCCGAGGAGGGCGCTGGGCGCGCCTTCCTATGCGATGGAGGGAGGCGCCCCTTGCACGGGCGCAGATCCTGACGCGACACCTCCGGAGATACCAACCTCCTGAGGCCTTGAGCTGGGCAACGTCTTCTTCTTCTTGGGAACTGCCTCAAGGGGGCTCTCGCTCTTGCTGTTTGGGTCCTCGATTGATGCAGCTTGGAAGGCCTGCTCGAGGGAGCACACCGCATCCTTCTCTTTGCAGGGGACTGTGATGATTCTGCCGCTTCCTGGCATCTTGAGGATGTTGTAACCATGGTAGGTCACTGCCATGAACTTGGCCAGGGCCGGATACCCGAGGATAGCATTGTATGCCAGGCGAATGTGGGCAACGTCAAAGTCGATGAGCTCGGTATGGTAGTTGTTGCACTGACCGAAAGTGACAGGGAGGCGGACGTGCCCTATCGGGGTAGTGGAGCCGTCAGTGACTCCTGAGAAAGGCTTGGTACGCTGAAGTTGATCATATGGCACTTGAAGGTTGTTGAACGTCTCGATGGACAGAACATTGAGTCCTGCGCCGCCATCGATGAGGGTCCTGGTGACTTGCACGTTGCTAATGACTGGGGAACAAAGCATCGGGAGGACCCCAGTGGTAGCCACACACTTGAGTCGATTTGCTGAGCTGAAAGTGATGGCGCACGTGGACCATCGGAGCGGGTGCGTGGCCTCGAGCTTGGGGAGGACTGCATTCACCTCGCGAGCAAACTGCTTGAAGATGCGTTAAGAAGCTGGGGCCTGGGCACCGCCCAAGATGCAAGCGATAGCTCATGGCTCCAGGAAGCCCCCAGCCCCCTCGTCCTAGTGATGGTCATCATTCCTTCTTGGCGGTGGTGGCAGAGGAGGAAGGCCTGCGTTGCCCTGCGGCGGTCCTCGCGAGGCTGATCCCTCCAGGATCCCTCGCGAGGCTGGTCCTGCCAGCGATCTTCGTGAGGTCGGTCACGCCACTCCTGGCGAGGGCCTCAGTCGTCCCATCGTCCTCCACCTCTTCCTCCTCCTCGGCCGTAGCCCCGGTCGTTGCGCTCGGGGCGTCGACCGATGCGTCCTTCTCGAACGGCTTTGAGATCCTGGCATTCGTTGGTGTTGTGGGTGTAGAGGTTATGGTAGGCGCAGAATCGGCTACCCTTGGACTACTTCGGCCGGTCCCTGCCGCGCTTCGTGTCTGGCTCTGTTGCAAGCACGGCTGCTCCTTTGCGCTTCACGTCCTTGGCCTTGGCCTTCTTCTCTTCCGGGTCAGCAGCTGGAGGCTCGAGGAGTGAGAGGCGCCCCTCCTCATCTCCTGCGCACTTGGTCGCCAGGTTGAACAGCTCCAGAGATGTGCACAAATCCTCGTGGATGGCGAGATCCTCCTTCATCTTGACGTCGCGGATGCCGTCAGAGAACGCTGAGATCATGGCCTCCTTAGTCACCTTGGGAATCTTTAGGCGAGCGTTGTTGAAGCACTGGATGTACTTCTGCAGGGTCTCTCCAGGCTACTGCTTGATGCGGGACAGGTCACCCACGGCCGGAGGGCGGTCGCGAGTGCCCTGGAAGTTGGCGATGAAACGGTTGCGCATCTCGTCCCAAGAGGAGATCGAGCCGGGAGGCAGGTTCAGAAGCCAGGTGCGAGCACCATCCTTGAGCGCCATGGGAAACCAGTTCGCCATGACCTTCTCATCTCCGTTGGCAGCCTCGATGCCCAGCTCGTAGAGCTGCAGGAACTCCGTGGGGTCGGCAGTGCCGTCGTAGCGAGGAGGAAGATCCGGCGTGAACTTGCCTGGCCAGGCGACGCTGCGCAGCTCGATAGTGAAGGCGCGACAACCTGCCGTGGCCACCGGAGCCTTTTGCAAACGCGGGGTTTGCTCTTGATGGTTCCCGCGTGCTGCCGCCAGGGGCAGCACGGGGTCTTGACATGCTGGTGCATGGATGCGGTCTTGACGTGCTGGAGCGGGGAGCACGTGTGCGCCTTCTTGAGGCTGAGGGATTTCTTGACAGCTTCTTTCCTGCCGCGCGGGCGCTGGACGCGGTGGGTCACGTCCAGGAGCCGCGCGCTGATACGTCTCCAACGTATCTACTTTTTCAACCACTTTTGCCATTGTTTTGGACTCTAACTTGCATGATTTGAATGAAACTAACCCGGACTAGCGCTGTTTTCAGCAGAACTGCCATGATGTTGTTTTATGTGTAGAAAATAAAAGTTCTTGGAATGTCCTCAAAATCCACGGAGGCACTTTTTGGAAAATATAAAAAATACTGGCGAAAGAATCAAGACCAGGGGGCCCACACCCTGTCCACGAGGGTGGGGGGCGCGCCCCCCTGTCTCGTGGGCCCCCTGGAGCTCCGCCGACCTCAACTCCAACTCCATATATTCCGTCTCACGGAGAAAAAAATCAGAGAGAAAGTTTCATCACGTTTTATGATACGGAGCCGCCGCCAAGCCCTAATCTCTCTCGGGAGGGCTGATCTAGAGTCCGTTCACGGCTCCAGAGAGGGGGATTCGTCGCCGTCATCATCATCAACCATCCTCCATCACCAATTTCATGATGCTCACCGCCGTGCGTGAGTAATTCCATCGTAGGCTTGCTGGACTGTGATGGGTTGGATGAGATTTACCATCTAATCAAGTTAGTTTTGTTAGGGTTTGATCCCTACTATCCACTATGTTCTGAGATTGATGTTGCTATGACTTTGCTATGCTTAATGCTTGTCACTAGGGCCCGAGTGCCATGATTTCAAATCTGAACCTATTATGTTTTCATGAATCTATGTGTGTTCTTGATCCTATCTTGCAAGTCTATAGTCACCTATTATGTGTTATGATCCGACAACCCCGAAGTGACAATAATCGGGATACTTCTCGGTGGTGACCGTAGTTTGAGGAGTTCATGTATTCACTATGTGTTAATGCTTTGTTCCAGTTCTCTATTAAAAGGAGGCCTTAATATCCCTTAGTTTCCACTAGGACCCCGCTGCCACGGGAGGGCAGGACAAAAGATGTCTTGCAAGTTCTTTTCCAAAAGCACGTATGACTATATTCGGAATACATGCCTACATTACATTGATGAGTTGGAGCTAGTTCCGTGTCACCCTATGTTATAGCTATTACATGAGGAATCGCATCCGACATAATTATCCATCACTGATCCAATGCCTACGAGCTTTTCACATCTTGTGTTTCGCTTATTTACTTTTCCGTTGCTATTGTTACAATCACTACAAAACCCAAAAATATTACTTTTGCTACCGTCACCTTTATTATCATACTACTTTGCTACTAAATACTTTGCTTTAGATACTAAGTTATCCATGTGTGGTTGAATTGACAACTCAACTGCTAATACTCAATAATATTCTTTGGCTCCCCTAGTGTCGAATCAATAAATTTGGGTTGAATACTTTACCCTCGAAAGCTGTTGCGATCCCCTACACTTGTGGGTTATCAAGACTAATTTCTGGCGCTGTTGCCGGGGAGCATAGCTCCATTCTCTGAGTCACTTGGGATTTATATCTATTGATCACTATGCGGAACTTGAAAGACGAAAGAACTAAGATTTTTCCCTCAACTACGAGGGGAGGTAAGGAACTGCCATCTAGCTCTACACTAGATTCTTCTTATGTTTTGAGTAAGCTTGCGACACCTAAACCTGCTACTGCTATGAATTCTGATATGTCGCATGTTATTGATGATGCCACTTCTGATATGCATGATACTTATGATGAAACTATTTCTGTGCGTGATACTACTTTGCCATTAGGTGAATTTCTTGATGAACAACTTGCTAGGGCTAGAGAGAATGAAATTATTGAAGATGTTATTATTGATGATAGTGATGATGAAAGTTCTCCCAAATGATTATGAATTCCTTGATGTTCCTGAGGGTTATGTTATGGAAGAGGAAGCTGCTAGAGCTATCTTTGCTTGTAAAGATAGATATGTTCTTAAAAAGTTTTTAGCTAAATGGAAGCAGCAGTCTCTTAACGCTAGAATGAAACCTAACCCTGCTTTTGCTACTTCATCTATCTGTGTTACTGGATTATGAATTCTCTGTTGATCCTGAGATTATTACTTTGGTTGAAACTGATCCTTTTTATGGCCTTGAATCTGAAACTGTTGTGGCACATCTTACCAAGTTGAATGATATAGCCACCCTGTTTACTAATGATGATAAATCTCGCTATTATTACATCCTTAAGATATTTCCGTTTTCATTAAAGGGTGATGCTAAGACTTGGTATAATTCTCTTGCTCCTGGTTGTGTGTGTAGTCCCCAGGATATGATTTATTACTTGTTTGCTAAATATTTCCCTGCTCATAAGAAACAAGCTGCCTTGCGGGAAATATACATTTTTGTGCAAATCGAAGAAGAGAGTCTCCCACAAGCTTGGGGGAGGCTTCTCCGGTTACTTAATGCTTTGCCTGATCAACCTCTTAAGAAAATGAAATACTTGATATCTTTTATAATGGACTAACCGATGCTTCCAAGGACTACTTGGATAGTTGTGCTGGTTGTGTTTTCAGGGAAAGAACAGTCGACGAAGCTGAATTACTATTGAATAATATGTTGACTAATCAAAATAATTGGACTCTTCCTGAGCCAATTCCTAAGGCAATTCCTGAACCAATTGAGCCAACTCCTGAGCCTATTCCTAAACCCACTCTGAAGAAGAGAGGTGTTTTATTTCTCAGTCCTGAAGATATGCAAGAGGCAAAGAAATCAATGAAATAAAAAGGTATAAAAGCTGAAGATGTTAAGAATTTACCACCTATTGAAGAAATACATGGTCTTAATATACCGCCTGTTGAAGAACCACATTGTCTTGATAACCCGGCACAGGTAGTAAAGGTAAATTCTCTCTATAGATATGCTAAAGTTGAAATTCCCTCTACTAAATTTCATAGCCCATGCTTAGATGAATTTGATGACTTTATGGCTAGACAAGAAAGTTTTAATGCTTATGTTGGTAGAGAATTAAAGAATAATGCTTTCGAGATAGGACGCGTGAGCGATCATATGGCTAGAGTTAAAGGTGAACTTAAACTCATTAGCAAATATGCTTCTATGGTTGCCACTCAAGCTGAGCAAGTACTTAAAGCTCAAAATGATTTGCTTGATGAATTAAATAATAAAAATGACTTTGTTGTTAGAGTGGCTACTAGAACTGGTAGAATGACTCAGGAACCTTTGTATCCTGAAGGCCACCCTAAGAGAATCGAGCAAGATTCTCAGAGAAACAATTTAGAGGCACCTAGTTCTTCTAAAATGAAGAAAAAGAAAAATGGTAGGACTTTGCATGCTTCTAGTGAACCTGTTATAGATACACCTGAGAATCCTAATGATATTTCTATCTCTGATGTTGAAACACAATCAGGTGATGAACATGAACCTAGTGATAATGTAAATGATAATGTTCATGTTGATGCTCAACCTAGCAGAAATAAAGAAGTAAAGATTGAACCTACTGTTGATCTTGATAACCCACAATCAAAGAATCAACGTTATGAGAAGAGAGATTTTGTTGCTAGGAAGCACGGTAGAGAAAGAGAACCATGGGTTCAGAAACCCATGCCCTTTCCTCCTAAACCATCCAAGACAAAGGATGATGAGGATTTTGAGCGCTTTGCTGAAATGATTAGACCTATTTTCTTACATATGCGCTTAACTGATATGCTCAAAGTAAACCCTTATGCTAAGTATATGAAGGATATCATTACAAATAAAAGAAAGATATCGGAAGCTGAAATTTCCACCATGCTTGCTAATTACACTTTTAAGGGTGGAATACCAAAGAAACTTGGAGACCCCGGGGTACCAACTATACCATGCTCCATTAAAAGAAATTATGTTAGAACTGCTTTATGTGATCTTGGAGCCGGTGTTAGTGTTATGCCTCTCTCTTTATATCGTAGACTTGAATTGAATAAGTTGACACCGACTGAAATATCCTTGCAAATGTCTAATAAATCAACTGCTATACCTGTCGGTATTTGTGAGGATGTGCCTGTTGTGGTTGCAAATGTCACTATCTTAACGGACTTTGTTATTCTTGATATTCCCGAGGACGATAGTATGTCAATTATCCTTGGTAGACCCTTTTTGAATACTGCATGGGCTGTTATTGATTGCAACAAAGGCAATGTCACTTTTCATGTTAATGGTAATGAGCATACGGTACACTTTCCGAGGAAACAATCTCAAGTTCATGGCATCAATTCTATTGGGAAAGTTCCAACTATCATTATTGGAGGTTTTGAATTTCCTCTTCCTACTGTCAAGAAAAAGTATGATATTCTTATTATTGGGGGTGTTCATATCCCCGTTGAGGTAGCTTAGTGTTATTTGAAATTTCTCTGGTTTTGTGTTATTCGGATTGAGTTTGTTAACAAGACTTGATCAACCTTGTTAGTGGATTCATTTTGATGATCACGAGATGGATGAAACTAGAAGCCACAACCTTCTGTACCCTCTTTTTACTTTCTGTTATTTAGAATAAATAAAGCAAAAATAGTATTTTCCGTCTGTTTTCTGAATTATCCGTGCAATAAAAAATATCCCGAAAATAAAAGTGCTCCAAATGCCCTACAAATTTACTATGATTTTTTATGGAATATTTGAGGACTTTAGGCACTGAAATCACTGCAGGAGGGGCAAGCACCAGGCCACGAGAGTGGAGGGCGCGCCCACCTTCCCTGGACGCCCCCTGTCTCATGGGCCCCTGGTGGCCCCCCTCCACTTATCCAGCACCCACACACTCCATCTTCTTCCCCAAAAAATCCCCATCCAGCTCAAGCACGAGTTCTAGCTCATTTTGCTGCGATTTTCGATCTCCTTGCTCAAAGCTCCATTCAAAAAACTGCTTTGGGAGATTGTTGCTTGGTATGTGACTCCTCCATTGGTCCAATTAGTTTTTGTTCTAGTGCTTTATTCATTGCAAATTTTTGCTGCATAGGTGACCATGTTCTTGAGCTTGCATGTTAAATTTGTGAGGTCCCAAGTAATTCTAATGCATGATATAGGCTCTAGGCACTTGTAGGAGTAGTTGCTATCAATCTTGTTTAGTTTTATTCACTTATATTTTGAAGTTACTAAAATTTCAAAAAAAATCAGAAAATGTTAAGGAGACTTTTGAGGGGCTCTTCTAGCCAAGGCTCCTAGGAAAAACAAGCTAAAGAGAAGGAAAAGGCCAAGTATAATCTTCCTCGCATAGCGGAAGTACGGCCATGTGAATGGCCCTGCGATAATTTCTTGAGAGAAGCTGGAATTTATGAAGATTTTTATTCTTTGATCAAGAATGCAGGCCTCAACGATTTCCTCCATGACCAGATCGATCAGTATCTCTTACTCACCAATACTTTCGTGCAAAACATTTATTATTATCCTAAGAAGTCACCGCCTTCATTATCATTTCATTTATATGATGAATTCAGGGAAATGTCTTTACGTAATTTTTGCGCGGTATGTAGGATACCCTTTGAGGGGAAATTAGATGAACTGCATCGTAAAGATGTGGATGGTTTTGTTAACACTATCACTGTAGGGGACCCAAACAAGGGCTTCGATGCGAGAATATCTAGCATACACTTTCCCGTTTTATGTTACTTTGCCATATTTGCTAGTAGATGCTTGATTGGTCATGGAAATAGTGGAAACTTCAATCTTCCTAATATTATCATTCTTCACCATGCCTTGTTTGGAGATAACAGTTTTAGTATGAGTGTCGTCATTGCTAAACGGCTAAGCCTGAATTATACAAAAGGCCCCATCTTTGGAGGTATCTATGCTTCACATCTTGCTAGACATTTTGAGATACCCATTAGGCACCATGAGAAAGAGGAGACAAAATTGCCTCCTTACATTCTAGATTACAAAAGCATGGTATCACATGAGTTCATTGTTGACAACAAAGATAAGATGCTCTTGTATAACCTGAGATTTAATAAGAAACACAATGAGACTATTATTTTGCCTGCGCCTCTGTTGTTTGATTTGATTGCAGATAATTTTCTTGTCACACCAGAAGCGGTGTACACTCATTGAGGCCAAGCATCCACTCCAGATCCTGAGCCTGAGCCAGAACCTTGACTGGACCCTTATCATGCATCATCTTACCAGTGGGACCCGGAGATGGCCAGCCAGTGGTATCCTGATTACACGTCCTAGTACACTAGGGAGAGTAGCAGCGGTCCTTGGCACTAGACCAACTTAGGCCAAAAGCCTAAGCTTGGGGGAGTACGTATTTCTCACTAACTTTACATTCATGTTCACACACTATTCTAGTCGTCGGTGCTCATACTCTTTCATTGTATTATCCATGCTAGTTTAAATTCTCTTTTTCTTGTTTTCTTCTTGTGTGTTTGATAAACCTTAAGAAAAACCAAAAAAGTTAGTTAGTTTAATTTCCATGCTTGTAGTAGAAATTAAAATGAAAACCCAAAAAGATTTCTCGTTCTTCTTCTTACTTGTTGGGAGCTTTCCCGTGTAGATACTTTTATTTTCTTTTCTTTCCTTTGGGGGTCAAGAGTAGAAGACCATATTGAAAATGTTTAGTGGCTCTCTTATGCATGATTGTTTATTTAACTTAGAGCCCATATTACTGTCTTCTCTCTTGAGTTGAATGCTTGCAGATTCTAGCTTAGTCCAATGCACGTGCACTATTATTATTATACACATCGTTCGGTCGTGCAAGTGAAAGGCAATAATGGCGATATATGATGGACTTACTGGGATAAGAAAAGCTGGTATGAACTCGACCTCTCTTGTTTTTGTAAATATGATGAGTTCATCGTTCCTGATTCAGCTTATTATGAAGTAAACATATTTGCAATGACATTTAGAGATTATAGTTGCTTGTGCCATGCTTGATTAGCTATGAGTTATAATGGTTTACCTTGCACGCCAACATGCTATTAGAATGATTATGATGTGGTATGATGGGATGGTATCCTCCTTTGAATGAATTGAATGACTCAACTTGGCACATGTTCACGCATGTAGTTGAAACAAATCAACATAGCCTTCATGATATTTATGTTCATGGTGAATTATATTCTACTCATGCTTGTACTCATTGTGAATTAATTTTAATGCATGTTTATGACTGTTGTCGCTCTCTCAGTTGGTCGCTTCCCAGTCTTTTGCTAGCCTTCACCTGCACTAAGCGTGAATACTGCTTGTGCATCCAAACTCCTTAAACCCCAAAGTTGTTCCATATGAGTCCACCATACCTTCCTATATGCGGTATCTACCTACCGTTCCAAGTAAATTTGTATGTGTCAAACTCCAAACCTTCAAATGAAATTCTGTTTTGTATGCTCGAGCAGCTCATGTTTCAACTAGGGCTGCCTATATCTTCCATGCTAGGTGGGTTATCTCAAGAGGAGTGGACTCCGCTCCTCATTCACGAGAAAAGGCCGGTAACCGGGATGCCCAGTCCCATGATCCAAAAAGATCAAAGCAAATCAAAATAATTAAACAAAACTCCCCGAGGGCTATTGTTAGTTGGAGGCACTCGTTTCGAGCAAGCCATGGATTGATGCTTGTTGGTGGTTGGGGGAGTATAAACCTTTACCATTCTGTTTGGGAACTGCCTATAATGCATGTAGTATGGAAGATACAACCATCTCATAGTTATTGCGTTGATAGCGAAAGTATGCCGCTCAAAATGTTATTCAATCTCTATTTTAAAATCGAGCTCTGGCACCTCTACAAATCCCTGCTTCCCTCTGCGAAGGGCCTATCTATTTACTTTTATGCTGAGTCATCACCCTCTTATTAAAAAGCACCCGCTGGAGAGCACACTGTCATTTGCATTCATTATTATTGGTTTACATTGGGTATGACTCGACTGGATCTCTTTTACCATGAATTACAATGTTTAGTCAGTCCTTGATCTTTAAAGGTGCTCTGCATTTATGTTTTGCGGTCTCAGAAAGGGCTAGCGAGATACCATTTTGTTATATCATGTTATGATTGTTTTGAGAAAGTGTTGTCATCCGAGGGCTCGCTAGCTGATTATGCCATTGATATGAGTAACTATGAGACCTAGGTGTTATTGTAAGTATGGTTAGTTCATAATATTTGCTGAAACCTGAATGCTGGCTTTGCATGTTTACTACAACAAGAGCAAACAGAGTTTGTAAAAGTTTTTGTTTATCACTTTCAGTTTATCAACTGAATTGCTTGAGGACAAGCAAAGGTTTAAGCTTGGGGGAGTTGATAACGTATCTACTTTTCCAAACACTTTTGCCCTTGTTTTGGACTCTAACTTGCACGATTTGAATGAAACTAACCCGGACTAACGCTGTTTTTAGCAGAACTGCCATGATGTTGTTTTATGTGTAGAAAACAAAAGTTCTCGGAATGTCCTGAAAATCCAGGGAGGCACTTTTTGGAAAATATAAAAAATATTGGCAAAAGAATCAAGACTAGGGGGCCCACACCCTATCCACGAGGGTGGGGGTGTGCCCACCCCCCTGGGTGCGCCCCCTGTCTCGTGGGCCCCCTGGAGCTCTGCCGACCTCAACTCCAACTCCATATATTCCGTCTCGTGGAGAAAAAAATCAAAGAGAAAGTTTCATCGTGTTTTACGATACGGAACCGCCGCCAAGCCCTAATCTCTCTCAGGAGGGCTGATATGGAGTCCGTTCAGGGCTCTGGAGAGGGGGATTCATCGTCGTCGTCATCATCAACCATCCTCCATCACCAATTTCATGATGCTCACCGCCGTGCGTGAGTAATTCCATCGTAGCTAGGCTTGCTGGACGGTGATGGGTTGGATGAGATATACCATGTAATCAAATTAGTTTTGTTAGGGTTTGGTCTCTAATATCCACTATGTTCTGAGATTGATATTGCTATGACTTTGCTATGCTTAATGCTTGTCACTAGGGCCCGAGTGCCATGATTTCAGATCTGAACCTATTATGTTTTCAGGAATCTATGTGTGTTCTTGATCCTATCTTGCAAGTCTATAGTCACCTATTATATGTTATGATCCGACAACCCCGAAGTGACAATAATCGGGATACTTCTCGGTGATGACCGTAGTTTGAGGAGTTCATGTATTCACTATGTGCTAATGCTTTGTTCCGGTTCTCTATTAAAAGGAGGCCTTAATATCCCTTAGTTTCCGCTAGGACCCTGCTGCCACGGGAGGGTAGGACAAAAGATGCCATGCAAGTTCTTTTCCATAAGCATGTATGACTATATTTGAAATACATGCCTACATTACATTGATGAACTGGAGCTAGTTCTGTGTCACCCTATGTTATAGCTACTACATGAGGAATCGCATCCGACATAATTATCCATCACTGATTCAATGCCTACGAGCTTTTCACATCTTGTGTTTCGCTTATTTACTTTTCCGTTGCTATTGTTACAATCACTACAAAACCCAAAAATATTACTTTTGCTACCGTTACCTTTATTATCATACTACTTTGCTACTAAATACTTTGTTGCAGATACTAAGTTATTCATGTGTGGTTGAATTGACAACTCAACTGCTAATACTCAAGAATATTCTTTGGCTCCCCTTGTGTCGAATCAATAAATTTGGGTTGAATACTTTACCCTCGAAAGCTGTTGCGATCCCCTACACTTTTGGGTTATCACGCGCCTTGGAGTCAGGGCGCCTTCTTGGGGAGGAGGTGGCGGAGGCACCCCATGAGCCGCGTCGCCCATGCAGGACGGAGAGCGAGGCGGCGAGAGGGACGACGCAGGAGAGCCCCCTGCGGCGCTAACGAGCTCGGTGATGCGAGCGAGCCACTCCTCGTAGAGATCGTCGATGGGGCGGTAGTGAAGGAGCTCATGTGCCAGGAGAAACACGGCCTGCGCGTTCGTGGGAGCGCGACGAGCATGAGACGATGAACCAGCTGGGGTTAGCGACGGGGTGGCGGTGTGGCCTTCCCGCCACATCGAGGGGTGCAGCGAAGATGCTTGCTGCTCGTTCCCTGCTGGGCCGGTGGTGGCGTTGGCGGCGGGCGACGGAGAACGACGAGGAGGCCCACCAACAGTAGTTGTCTGGGTGACGCGGGCGGCGAGAGCAGTCCGGCGCTCGGCACGAGCTCGGCGAGCGTCTGCCATCGATGCGACGAAGCGGTGGGACGCAGATTAGCGGAGAGAAGATTCCGGTGCACCCCTGCCTGGCGCGCCAAATGTCGGATATTGGGTTCCAGCAAAACCCTTAAGGTTCGAACTCTAGGGTGCGCACGAAGATCTTCTCCCTACCGATACACGCCCCAAAACCTCACCGCGAATCTAAGCTAGCACGATGAACAACACAAGGGACACAAGATTTATACAGTTTCGGGCCACCGTTGTGGTGTAATACCCTACTCCTGTGTGTGGTGTGGTGGATTGCCTCTTGGGCTGATGATGAGTAGTACAGGGGAAGAACGGCCTCGCGAGGGGTGTTCTTGTGGTGGTGTGGAGTTCTACTTGTCCAGGATTCAATCCGCCTCCAGATGAGATGCATTTCCTACTGTGGTGGCTAGCCCTATTTATAGAGGCCCTGGTCCTCTTCCCAAATATTGAGCGGGAAGGGAGCCAACAACGGCCATTTTGAAAGGGGACAACTAGTACAAGCTATCCTGACTAAAGGTGATCTTCGACTTCCAAAGGCACTGCGATGACGCCGTCTTGGGCTCCACGGTGACCTCCATCCTGCCGTCCTGCTGGTCTTGGTCTCGTTGCACTGATATGCAAACCTTTGCTTGATGCCTCGGTACTCCGCGCCTGCACTTGCCCCCTTTGCACCAAAGAGGAAACGAGGACACCGCATAGGCTGGCGTCCGCCTGGTCTTGATTGTCATGGCTTGCGTCATGAGCACCTCGCGAGGTACTCCTTGCCTTGATCTCTCCGCCTCCTCGCGAGCCTGCCTGGTGAGGCCGCCCCTGAGGAGGCCTTGTGCCGTCCGCCCCACGAGGCTTGGCCCCTCACGAAGGTCTTGAGCTTGGGTTGATGAAGACAGGCCGTACTGGGCTGCTGGTTGAGCCACGCTGTAGGCTGCAATCAGGCAAGTCTGGGGACCCCCGTTCCCAGGACGCCGATAGTAGGGGCGGGGCACTATACTTTGTGTGATAAACATAGTGTACATATGGAACATGGTTTAGATTATGAATATATAGTTAGTACATCAAATTTACTATTATTTGGAATCAACATCAACTATATTCAAAAATAGAATTTGAGTTCATGTAGTACACATAGTTCATATCTATCTCTATAGTAATCATGTGGTGTGTTATTAAGGTAATACACGAATGATGGTTGAAGTTGGCAACAATCATGATTGTAGATTCTTATTGAAATAGAGAAACGAATTCAAATTTAGTTCGAATTGCAGCGGTAGTATAGACATTTGGAATGCACTAAAATGTTGGTATGAGTAGGTTACATGCATTATACAGCAAGCGAAAAAAATTAATTGGACATAACATGGATTCATACTCCCTCCTTCCATCTATATAGGGCATAATGAGTTTTTTAAGACCGCCTTTGACTATTGACAAGATTAATAGTACATGACATGCACAATGTGAAAATTATATCATTGAAAGAAACTTTCACAAACGAATTTAACGGTGTGTTTTGTGTAAGTTGCATGCCATATATTATTGCTCTAATATTTGGTCAAAGTTAGCATTCAAAAACGCATTAGGCACTATATAGATGGAAGGAGTGAGTAGCTTTGAATAGCATTTGTATAGCAAAACGGGGCAAGACTCTCTCTTCGTGTGGTGTGAATAGTTTTATTTTTTTTTGTTTTCTTTTTGGTTGAGGGAAGTGTGAATTGATTTGGTACGTACAAGTACAATATTACTACACGTTAGGCTTGTCCCTAAAATTCAACCTGTGCCTTGTTATATCCCGAAAATTCAGATATCCTGCTCCCAAAACTGGCGCCTTCACAACCCGCGCCTTGCTATCCCGAAATTACAACTCGCGCGAAAACTCCCTCCAGCTGTCAAATCCCGACACGTGAAATCCCCCTTCTAACCCTGAGCCAAAAGGGCCGCTAGTTCAAATCGATGGGGGTACTTTTGTAACACACCCTATATTTTGGACAAGCGCGTCCCTAAGTCATGGTTCACCCCCTTTTCGCAATTCGAAATCCCAGGCCGCCATAACCTCTCCGCTCCAGCCGCGAAACCCCACCCTCCTCCGTCCGCCACCTCACCGCTGCCAAGCCGGAGCCTCTTCCCCGACAACATCGTCCACCACAACAGCTCGACGTCCCTCGTCCACCTCCCCAGATGAGGATCCGTCGTCCATCTTGTCGTCCCACTGGTTCAGCCGCCCCGTCCTCCACCTCCAAGGAGCTGCTCCGATGATCGCCTCGTCTATCGCGGCTGCTCCATCCCCATAGTGCCGCCTTAACCTGCTCCACCGGAACCGCAACATCCTCACCGACTCCTTGGACGAAGCCAAGGCCTACTCGGCGCCACCAAAGAGGTTGTACACTCATCGCATCGCACCTTCTCCTTAACTGGACCTCCCGGCACCGACGGTGCTCCACCCCGCACCCCCATGGAGCGGCTACCTTGAAGCTGGCACCGCGGGCGACATTTCCATGGTGGCTCTCCCCCAGTGTGAGGCCCCTTCGGCGGCGGCGTCTATACCAGCCGGATCTGCTGCTGCTGCTCCGGCTCTCGCTCGCTCGCTCGCGCTGCTGCTGCTGCTTCGGCTCTCGCTCGATCGCTCGCTCGCCCAGCTGCTGCTGCTGCTCTCCCCCTCGCTCGTGATGCTGCTCTGCTCCGATTTAGCTACACTTTAGTCAACTGAATCGACTTTTGGGTCAGTCGATTTTCAGGGGTTGGGGGGCTCGCCAGAGTTAAGGAAGAACCACCCGCAGCAGCGATGGGGGCTCGTCGGAGAGGTACCCCACTATCTATCTTAGGGTTCAGGGTGGGGGCGGGGGCCTAGAGGGCTGGCCGGGGCGGCGGAGTACCGGCGATGGGGAGTTGTTTTGGGGCGGTGAGGCGGCGCTGGGGCCGGCGGTTCGGCCAGTGGTGGTTGGCGGCTCAGGGGGGTGCAGGTTAAAGATGAACTGCAGGCCCTCCCTAAACTACATGTCAAGTGCCTCTCTGCTACCATTGCGTTCAGTTTCGACAGTAGCATTCAGATTCCACAGTAAATTTCAGTTTCAACAGTTAAGTTCAGTCAACAGTTTTTACCTCACTTGTTGTAGTCAGGTGGTTTTTGGTGATGTAAAATTTACATCTATTTTACATCATCTATTGGAGATTGTCGGTGTACTAGAGTAGGGGTACCCTAGTATCCCGAACTCGTGCACGGGCAGTTGCAGCACTCCGCGGCAAGGCTTGCCGGGTGACCGCCAAGACCCTCCGTGGATCCCTTGAAGACCATTCAAGAACAAAGTACTCAAACCAAGGCCCCGGCAAGAGGAGCTTGCCGGGAAGGCCAAACAAGGCCCCGGCAAGAGGATCTTGCCGGGAAGAGACAAGACCCCGGCAAGAGGAGCTTGCCGGGAAGACTACTCAAGGCATACCAAGAAAGCTTGCCGCGGCGCGCCCTGCGTCCCGGCAAGATCCGGCGAGCGACAAGCTTCCGGACGCGACAAGACGACAGCCGCGGCAAGGAGCTTGCCGCGGGAAACCCCCACTTCGTGCCCGCGCTCCAGCACACCTGCTAACGTGTCGCTCTGGGACTCTCCCAAGCACACGTGGCAGGAGGCCGTGCAGCTAGGGGTACGTGGTGGCAAGCGGAGATGAAGAGAAGCCCATCGTGGCAAACGGTGGCGCTCCTAACGGTCACCTTTTGCACTGTTTAGGAGACTCAGACAGGCATTTAATGCCCTTGTCCCCTACCGTCAGAGTTAGGTAGGGTGCACTGTATCCACAGTAGCGGTAGCTGCACCTACCGCATCCTTTTCCATTTTTACCCTTCTAGTCTACGTTGCCACCTGTGGGTAACCCCTTGAAAGTATAAAAGGAGGCCCAAGTGCAACGTAGAGGGGGTTGGGCCAGTTCGGCTCATTGGAGATACCAGAAACACTCCCACGCTCAGTCTGGTAGCGCCGATCGCTCCTGAGCAAAGATTCAATACACACAAACAAGAAGCAGTAGGGTTTTACGCATCCGTGCGGCCCGAAGCTG